>NC_048302.1:85863578-85906736 GCF_013100865.1 Trachemys scripta elegans | reverse complement strand
GGGGTTCCGAAGAGAATGGAGCTAGGCTGCTCTCAGTGGTGGCAGATGACAGAACAAGGAGTAATGGTTTCAAGTTGCAGTGAGGGAGGTCTAGGTTGGATATTAGGAAAAACTATTTCACTAGGAGGGTGGTGAAGCACTGGAATGGGTTATCTAGGGAGATGATGGAATCTCCATCCTTAGAGGTTTTTAAAGCCTGGCTTGACAAAGCCCTGGCTGGGATGATTTAGTTGGGGTTGGTCCTGCTTTGAGTAGCGGGTTGAACTATATGACCTCCTGAGGTCTCTTCCAACCCTAATCTTCTATGATTTTATGAATCTTAATTCCACAATATTTTCCACCAGGGTTTGTAACATCTCTGTACTTATTTCTGCATAGAAGTTCCTCATTGTGGATTCTCAACCTGTAATGGGCTCTGCTCTTTCTAATGAGATTTTATTACGTGGAAGATTGTTTTTGTAGTTTTTAGTCATTGCTTTTTCAATTAATCTGCATGTAGTGACTCTCAGTTCATGACTGTAATCCTCTACAAACTCAAAATTAGAGGAAAGTTACTAGTAATTTTTAGTATTTAGCCAAAAACTCCTGGTATAATCTGAGTTTACTTTTTCTGTTTGCATCATATTTCCAACCAATCCTCAATGCACCTGCATTCTGAAACATAATCATGAAATAGTCTATACGTATACTGTGGCACAAAACCCACTAATTTTCTACATTCTGTTCTTGTTTGGAAGGTGAGGTGACTTTATTTTCTTCAAGTGAGCAATACTGCCGCTAACTGCTGTATGTTGGTTTTCAGAAGATAGCAATTCATGTTTCAGTTCCATTTGTCTTTTGCTATATTTAAGACTGTTACTTGTACTATTACAACAATCAGAATCTTTCTTCTGCAGACTGCCCAGAGCTACAAAAGGATCTCTCAAAACTGGGTGACTGGGCAACAAAATGGCAGATGAAATTCAATGTTGATAAATGCAAAATAATACAAATTGGAAAACATCCCAACTATACATATAAAATGATGGGTTTCAGAGTAGCAGCGTGTTAGTCTGTATCCGCAAAAAGAACAGGAGTACTTGTGGCACCTTAGAGACTAACAAATTTATTAGAGCATAAGCTTTCATGGACTACAGCCCACTTCTTCGGATGTAGTCCACGAAAGCTTATGCTCTAATAAATTTGTTAGTCTCTAAGGTGCCACAAGTACTCCTGTTCTTTTTGCGGATACAGACTAACACGCTGCTACTCTGAAACCCATCATTTTATATGTATAGTTGGGATGTTTTCCAATTTGTATTATTTTGCATTTATCAACATTGAATTTCATCTGCCATTTTGTTGCCCAGTCACCCAGTTTTGAGAGATCCTTTTGTAGCTCTGGGCAGTCTGCAGAAGAAAGATTCTGATTGTTGTAATAGTACAAGTAACAGTCTTAAATATAGCAAAAGACAAATGGAACTGAAACATGAATTGCTATCTTCTGAAAACCAACATACAGCAGTTAGCGGCAGTATTGCTCACTTGAAGAAAATAAAGTCACCTCACCTTCCAAACAAGAACAGAATGTAGAAAATTAGTGGGTTTTGTGCCACAGTATACGTATAGACTATTTCATGATTATGTTTCAGAATGCAGGTGCATTGAGGATTGGTTGGAAATATGATGCAAACAGAAAAAGTAAACTCAGATTATACCAGGAGTTTTTGGCTAAATACTAAAAATTACTAGTAACTTTCCTCTAATTTTGAGTTTGTAGAGGATTACAGTCATGAACTGAGAGTCACTACATGCAGATTAATTGAAAAAGCAATGACTAAAAACTACAAAAACAATCTTCCACGTAATAAAATCTCATTAGAAAGAGCAGAGCCCATTACAGGTTGAGAATCCACAATGAGGAACTTCTATGCAGAAATAAGTACAGAGATGTTACAAACCCTGGTGGAAAATATTGTGGAATTAAGATTCATAAAATCATAGAAGATTAGGGTTGGAAGAGACCTCAGGAGGTCATATAGTTCAACCCGCTACTCAAAGCAGGACCAACCCCAACTAAATCATCCCAGCCAGGGCTTTGTCAAGCCAGGCTTTAAAAACCTCTAAGGATGGAGATTCCATCATCTCCCTAGATAACCCATTCCAGTGCTTCACCACCCTCCTAGTGAAATAGTTTTTCCTAATATCCAACCTAGACCTCCCTCACTGCAACTTGAAACCATTACTCCTTGTTCTGTCATCTGCCACCACTGAGAGCAGCCTAGCTCCATTCTCTTCGGAACCCCCCTTCAGGTAGTTGAAGGCTGCTATCAAATCCTCCCTCACTCTTCTCTTCTGCAGACTAAATAAGCCCTATCCCTTCAGCCTCTCCTCATAAGTCATGTGCACCAGCCCCCTAATCATTTTTGTTGACCACTGCTGGACTCTCCAGTTTGTCAAAATCCTTTCTGTAGTGGGGGGGGGGGTCACAAAACCTGATGCAATATTCCAGATGTGACCTTACCAGTGCCAAATAAAGAGGAATAATCACTTCCCTCAATCTGCTAGCAATGCTCTTACTAATGCAGCCCAATATGCCATAAGCCTTCTTGGTAACAAGGGCACACTGTTGACTAATATCCAGCTTCTAGTCCACTGTAATCCCCAGGTCCTTTTCTGCAGAACTGCTGTTTAGCCAGTCGGTCCCCTGCCTGTAGCAGTGCATGGGATTCTTCTGTCCTAAGTGCAGGACTCTGCACTTGTCTTTTCTGAACCTCATCAGATTTCTTTTGCCCCAATCATCCAATTTGTCTAGGTCACTCTGGACCCTATCCCTACCCTCCAGTGTATCTACTCTCCCCCCAGCTTAGTGTCATCCACAAAGTTGCTGAGGGTGCAATCCATCACATCATCCAGATCATTAATGAAGATGTTGAACAAACCCAATACCGGCTGCCAACTAGACTTTGAGCCATTGATTACTATCCATTGAGCATGACGATCTAGTCAGATTTCTATCCACCTCATAGTCCATTCATTCAATCCATACATATTTAACTTACTGGCAAGATTACTATGGGAGACCATATCAAAAGCTTTGCTAAAGTCAAGGTATATCACATCCACTGCTTTCCCCATATCCACAGAGCCAGTTATCTCATCATAGAAGGTAATCAGGTTGGTCAAGCATGACTCGCCCTTGGTAAATCCATGTTGACTGTTCCCGATCACCCTTCTCTCCTCCAAGTGCTTCAAAATGGATTCCTTGAGGACCCGCTCCATGATTTTTCGAGGAACTGAGGTGAAGCTGACCAGTCTGTAGTTCCCTGGATTCTACTTCTTCCCTTTTTTAAAGATGGGCACTATATTTGCCTTTCCCAATCATTTGGAACCTCCCCCGATCACCACGAGTTTTCAAAGATTATTCAGTTCTCTGATATTGTACATCCTAGACTGTGCTCTGCATAACTGCATAGAGTTTAAAACGATCTCTTGGTAAAGTAACCAAACACACCCGACAACTCAGAGTTCATGCTGCCATTATGTCAGGGGGGAAGGGATAGCTCAGTGGTTTGAGCATTGGCCTGCTAAACCCAGAGTTCAATCCTTGAGGGGGCCACTTGGGGATCTGGGGCAAAATCAGTACTTGGTCCTGCTAGTGAAGGCAGGGGGCTGGACTTGATGACCTTTCAAGGTCAGTTCTAGGACATAGGATATCTCCATTAATTTATTTATTATCTTCCTGGGTTAGCCTACACCCACTCGTCTCACACAAAGAGATAAAATGCTTGTCTATTAGACATTAAATAATAACAGCCCATAGATAGAAATATGACTCAAAAGCACAGATTCAGACTTGGGTATTTTGAAGGGAGTTTATCCTTGAAAGTTGTCGACCTTTTCATGCTGTAATCTGTCTGAGCCAAGTAATACAGGTTCTCAGATTGCCATTTCTCTGCAGTTTACCAAGTAATTGTAAACATATATTAATATTTCAAGACATCTAGCACCATTAAATGTTTTCACATTGTTTTGTAACCCAGAATTTGACAGTATTGCAGTCAGCCATCTTGTGTGTTCAGCCATGACTAGCTGAAAACCAAACACTGCATAGCTAGAAATAATTATCTTAGGCCCTGAGCAGCAAGATGTGCAGCTGCATGTTTGCAATTCCGCTAGTCTAAAATTGAAGGAATATTTGGACATCTGATGCTAGTTTTGGGTGCCTCTGATATATACATGTTATTGTTATGAGTAGAAATGCTTTGCTGATAAGGAAAATAATGAATTGTCTGTTGCTAGGAAAATTGTTAGCCTTTTAGGGGCTATTATGAGTCATGTGCTTTGTCTGGAGAAAATTTATTATAAGTTTAGTTACAAAGTGTGGTTTGGAGCTATACAAGGAAGCTTTTTGGGAGGGCAAGGATCTGACACTTAAGTTCTTCAGCAGCTAGATGGAAGGAGGGCCCCCAGAATCCTGGCAGTTGATTCCTCAAAACCATTTCAGACATTTTTGGGTAAATATAAATGTTTGGAATGCTCTGAACATAGTGCTACAGAGCGTGCACGTACGTACATACGTGTGTGTGCGTGTGTGTGTACACACACCTGCTTGAGACCTTTCAGGTGAAAGCACTCTTGTTTGTATCAATCATTTATCAGACGGAGAAGCTGTGCCTCCATTGATTTATTCTTGAAACTGCCGGGAGAGAAACAGTTCAGTTACCACTGCTTTGAGTTCTCAAAAGGTTCTGAAAGCCCTTAGTCACAGTTTCATTTCCTTGTGTATCACTTCAATACATTGATTCCCTGATTACCTAAGAAAAATGGCTTCCAGACCAGCATACAGGAGGCAACAGTGATTCTAAGAGGACTATTTCAATCCTATATTCCATTCTTTCTACTCTCCTCACTACTACAATTTTGCATTCTCTCATTGCAATCTTTTTTCCCTATGTGAGTTTAATACCTAGTACTGCTAAACAGAGTTATGGATAGATTTACTCAGGGAAAAAAGGCCTGTCAGAGTAAGTCACTATCCGACACTCAAAAAAGTATAGCTGTGGAATCAAACTTGACAATTTTTTTAGATTGCCAACAATGGAAGCACAATGGCCGTGCACGTGGCTTGTTTGAAGGAAAGAAGGGCTGCTTATATTTGATCAGCGCTAAATGTTCTCACCCTGTTCTGCTAGATAACCTAGGGAGTCTTTGGTTCACTGGGGGTCCAGATCGATGCATGATCCAAAGGAGAAATACAAATCTATTTCACTTTAAATAGATGCTGTGACTAACAAATTATGTTTTCTTATAACCCCCATTTAAAGTCTGGAAATTTCTGTTGCTGGCAGCACCAGTTGCTACAGTATTTGAAGGGAGAATATAGGAATGAGTGAGCTCAATTTCTTGAATTTTGAAATCACTCATATAATTAGGTTTACATCCTGCTTAAACAAAACAAACAAACCACAAGTAGAATGCATTGTGCCAAAGTCAGCCTCTGCAACACCTCCTTATGGCCCACAGTAACACTGTTCCAGTTTTCCTTCAAGTCATCAGCAATCAGCATCCGCTTCCAACATGTCCTACCCTTCAGGTACATCAAAGCTTCGAAATATAAAACACTCAGAACTCTGCTCTTGGCAATTCTCCCAGGGATCTTTAATCATCTTGGTATCAAGGCTTCCTGCCAAAGTCTTTCTGCACCTGGCAGCTCCTCACCACTGGCTGGTTTGATTTTAGGACATCAATATGCAGAAAGTACATTGGTCCAATATAGGCTAAGTTCTAAGCATCATATTCCATGTATAACTTGGAGTAGTTTAAAGCATTGACACTTTACAATCATGTCCAAGACCAAGATTCTACACTGAGCTCCAGCAAGATCAAAGGAAATTGGAACATGTTTTAGGAAGATAAGTTTTTCCATACTGGATCAGGCCACTGGTACATATGTTCTGTTATCTTGGCCTATGACATTGGCCAATATCTGATGATTCAGAAGAAAGTGAAGATCTCCCCCTCCCATTTCCTAATAAGACATCTATAGTGTTAGTAATATCTTGTGAGATTACCACAACTTTCCTGATATTGTCACAAGTCTTAAGATGCTGGGTATTTTTCTTAAAGCTCCAGTACCTGGAATCTTGTGATTCCATCAGCTTTCATTGAAATAAAGTTACTAGCCCTTATTGTTGCAGAGATAACCCTGAAAAAATGAACCCTAGAGGCTCAAAAGTCAGCAGGCACATATAAAACCCTCAAAATTTATTTTAATGTCATAATTTTTTGCGACCTGAGTCATTTTTGAATGCTCAATATAGCAATACTGTTACTATCTGTACATAAAGTTATTACATACAGAACACCTCCATGGTAACATTTACTGGGCAAAAGACTACATTTCAGTGGAGACTTATGTAGGCAATTGTGCAATACAATAAATGGAGGAAGTAATTCTCTCCAGTCCCTCAAAGGTAATCAGCTTACTTTTGAAAGCACACCACCAGATTGCTTTTATCATTTTGAAGTGACTAGCCACAAATGGGGTCAGCAGTTAGGAAATTAGCGATCTTTGAAAAAAATATCAGATAGCACATGATTTGGCTTTCTACAGTAGTGAGTTTTATTTGGTGACCAGGTGCTGTATAAAACAGTATTTCTTTTTTGGTTATTCCAAATTTATTTCCTTTTAATTACATAAGGATATCCTTATCCTTTCGTAAAGAAAAAGGTGAGCAGTTTAAACTATGCCCTTAATACTTTTAACCCAATCAAGGCCCTTCTAACTTTTTTCAGCCTTCCAGGATAAATAATCCTACCTTTTGTAATCTCTTATCATATGCAATTCTTTCTGTGCCTGTAGCCACCTTTGCTGCCCTTCTCTTATTCATCTTTGTTACAGCTTCCTTAAGGTGAAGTGAATGACATGAATGAGGATTTTTTTATTTTTTTTACCATTCATAATGCACCAAAGCAGCATATTTTATTTAACTGTAGCTGCACATTAAAGAGACAATTTATTGAGCTATCCACGATGAATCCATAAGAACGGCCATACTGGGTCAGACCAAACGTCCATCCAGCCCAACATCCTACGCCAGGTATCCCAGAGGAAACGAACAGGCAATCATCAAGTGATCCATCTCCTGTCACCCATTTCCAAATTCTGGCAAACAGAGGCTAGGGATACCACCCTGCCCATCCAGGCTAATAGCTATTGATGGACCTATCCTCCATGAATTTATCTAGTTCTTTTTTGACCCCTGATATGATCTTGGTCTTCACAAAATCCTCTGGTAAAGAGTTCCACAGGTTGACTGTGCATTGTGTGAAGAAATACTTCCTTTTGTTTGTTTTAAACCTGCTGCCTATTAATTTCATTTGGTGACCCCTAGTTCTTGTGTTATGAGAAGGAGTAAGATGTGGAATTAGCTAAAGGCAGATTAAAAATACATGGAGTAAAACCCAACAAGAAATGTAAAAGGAAAGATATCAAATACAGAGACTGTATCTTAGAAAGCAGCAAAATTATGCAACAAGTATAATTTCAACTGTGCTCTGTTGAGCTTAGGTTCTTTTACAGATGGTCATACAGACATATGCTGAAGGGCAAGTAAGACACATGGGAGAAGCCCTTACCTACTTTGCTTTAGTACACCTGATTTGAGCCATATACCTACATGGCCACTGTTCCTGACATCTGAAATTTCACTAATCTTCTGGCCTCATCAAGAATGCTAGAGGCTAGCATGCATGAGCAGCATGAAATTAGATGTGCCATATTGTTCAGCATCTGTTCTTAACTTTTCATGAAATTTTCCCTGCAAAGAACACAGGGTTTTCAGATCCAATAAACTCTGCCCTGATCTGTCAGTAAGATTCATTTGTCTTGCTCTATGATAGCTGTGATTTGAGGCCAAATGCATTTCTAAATTAACATAAAATTTATAGGCATTCATTAGTTGGCAGAGTAATAAAGGAACATCTTCAAGGTACTCAAGGCACACACAGCAAGTTAAAATATTTCAATAAATAGTTAAACATTTAAATAATAAAATCTGATGCACCATACCCTTCATGTTTCTCCAATAACATACATAAAGGCTATAGCATTATTACCAGCTCCAAAGGCTCAAATTAAGAACACAAAATATGATATTGATTTTTTTAATAAATGTTTAGATTTTTTAACCTGAAATTCACACAATAACTTTTCTTTATAACTGACAATAAAACCAGTTCAAGTAAGCAGCTCTTGCGGAGAAACTTGAACCAGTTTGACCAGAGTTATGAAGTTATTTCCAGTGAGTTCAGTCATATATCACAAAGGTGCAATGAACCATCATATTCAGTAAGAAAAACGGAACCTTTCTAATGGCCCAACCCTATGAACATTTCAGTCGGGCTACTTGTGTGCATAAAATCACTCACAGACTTATGTGATTATGAGACTAAGCCCTAAATTAAGACAGAATAATAAGTACAATCAGGCTCTTGACTTCTCTTTAATTACTTCTTTTCTATCACTTCCCCCCTCACCGTATTTCTATTGCTCATCCCCTATGTGGGTTTTCCTCGTGTACTTTCCTGTTCCTCTTGTTGTTTCCTTTCCAAAACCATAGACAAGAAATAATAATTGTTAGGATTGAGTGAGGAGCCAAGATGGCAGGTGCTTTAAAAAAAAATAGAGATCCTACTCAAAAAGTATCTATCTTCAACCACCTAACAATTCAGAATTAAGCCCTGATGTACAAAAATTAACATGCATTTTTTTAAAAAAGCATCAACTGATGGCTTCATAATTAATGTATAAAATATAAAAAACAGCTTTTTCCTTTTGCTCCCTCACTAAACCTATTTAATTACAGCCAATGATACATTCAGACATGTAATTAAAAAGGTTATGCATGTACAGTTTAGGTATTTTATTTTTGTTGTGTGATGCTATAACTATAAGAACATTCAATACAACTAACCCTCAAGTACCTGTTGCAAACCAACCAACGCTCATTGATTTTTAAATCCAAATTACTCTGAGCAACCAGAATTAACCTTTGCCTCCATTTCACCCCTGAGCAAACATCCTCTCTTTGAACTTTTTAAAACTTTGTGCAAAGGGCAATGGCCAAAAAAACCAGGAAAGTTATTAAAAGAAACATTTACACACTTTTTAAAATTAGTATTCCTTGAGTATATAATAATCAAGACATTTCCAATATATATTTTTTTCCATTCAGTGGATCATTGCTTCTGAGTTGTCATGCAACAATAGATAGCGGAAATGGAAATGATCTGTGGGGTTATCTAATCCACTTCCCCAGTGGACTAGAATCCTAGAGAATTCTAGTAATCTATGTACTTATATGGAGTTCATTATGCCAACATTAAAGCACCTTACATACATCAGTGGATTTATCCTCAACACCATTGTGAAATCTTGAAACATTAGCATTTGCAGACAGCCAAATAAGACTGTTTAAACAGATCTGTATTTGTACTGGAAACTAGCGCCAGTTGGGTATTTTTCGACAGAACACTTTTTTGTCAGAGATGTAGGGACTTGAATTGGGGTATACCACATCCCATGTAGTGCTATAATCACCAGGATACATAGTCAGTCTCTCTCTCTCTCTCTCTCTCTCTGACCCAATGAATAACACTGGTCTACAATTTTTGAGAAGTCGTCTGCTTCAGAGATAAAATCTGCTATTTATTATGTATTTTGATGTGATGAATTCAAATATGACAATTAAAACAACTGATTGGCTACTGTTTCTAAGATATTTAAGTTTTTACATTTTATGTCTATGTATATTGTGTAGATAGTAGAGTTTTAATCATAAATTGTAAACCTAGGTCTTTTCATGTGTTTATGGTTGCTTTACATGGTAATATTTCACCTGTCCTGTTTATGTAACACTTTAAAAATCAGCAACAGGGTTATATAAATAAAACTGATTATGAAACAAAAGGCAAAAAACTATTATGTACATAGTTTAGTCCTATTCAGTGTCTACTCTGCACTTCTTGGCTTGTCTCTTGTATTAATTAAATGGAGCATCTCTTGTCACTGTCCAGCAATAGTCTGCAAGCATTGATGGGCTCCATTTGCCCTGATAGTGTTTCTCCATTATTGCAATGTCCTGGTGAAATCTCTCACCGTGCTTGTCGCTCACTGCTCTGCAGTTTGGTGAAAAAAAATCTAGATGAGAGTGCAAAAAATGTATCTTTAGTGACATGTTGCAACCAAGGCTTTTGTATGCTTTGAGGAGGTTTTCCACCAACAACCTGTAGTTGTCTGCCTTGTTGTTTCCATGCCGTCTTTTCCTTGCCACGCAGTGCATGGTCAAATGCATCATCTCAAAAAAGTTCACGAATCTGAGGACCAACAAAGACACCTTCCTTTATCTTAGCTTCACTTAACCTTGGAAATTTTCCATGGAGGTACTTGAAAGCTGCTTGTGTTTTGTCAATGGCCTTGACAAAGTTCTTCATCAGACCCAGCTTGATGTGTAAGGGTGGTAACAAAATCTTCCTTGATTCAACAAGTGGTGGATGCTGAACACTTTTCCTCCCAGGCTCCAGTGACTGTCGGAGTGGCCAATCTTTCTTCAAGTAGTGGGAATCTCTTGCACGACTATCCCATTCGCAGAGAAAACAGCAGTACTTTGTATATCCAGTCTGCAGACCAAGCAAGAGAGCAACAACCTTCAAATTGCCACAAAACTGCCACTGATGTTGGTCATAGTTTATGCACCTCAAAAGTTGTTTCATGTTGTCATAGGTTTCCTTCATATGGATTGCATGACCAACTGGAATTGGTAGCAAAACATTGCCATTATGCAGTAAAACAGCTTTAAGACTCATCTTCTATGAATCAATGAACAGTCTCTACTCATCTGGATCGTGAACGATATTGAGGGCTGCCATCACACCATCGATGTTGTTGCAGGCTACAAGATCACCTTCCATGCAGAAGAATGGGACAAGATCCTTTTGACGGTCACGGAACATGGAAACCCTAATATCACCTGCCAGGAGATTCCACTGCTGTAGTCTGGAGCCCAACAGCTCTGCCTTACTCTTGGGTAGTTCCAAATCCCTAACAAGGTCATTCAGTTCACCTTGTGTTATGAGTTGTGGTTCAGAGGAGGACGGGAGAAAATGTGGGTCCTGTAACATTGATGGTTCAGGACCAGAAGTTTCATCCTCTTCCTCTTCCTCGTCTGACTCAAGTGAGAATGATTCTGGTGCATCAGGAACCGGCAGTCCTTCTCCATGAGGTACTGGGCGTATAGCTGATGGAATGTTTGGATAATGCACAGTCCACTTTTTCTTCTTTGACACACCTTTCCCAACTGGAGGCACCATGCAGAAGTAACAATTGCTGGTATGATCTGTTGGTTCTCTCCAAATCATTGGCACTGCAAAAGGCATAGATTTCCTTTTCCTGTTCAACCACTTGTGAAGATTTGTTGCACAAGTGTTGCAGCATATGTGTGAGGCCCACCTCTTGTCCTGATCTCCAATTTTGCAGCCAAAATAAAGGTGATAGACTTTCTTAACAATAGTGGTTATACTGCGCTTTTGTGATGCAAAAGTCACTTCACCACAAACATAGCAGAAGTTATCTGCAGTGTTCACACAAGTACGAGGCATCTCTGCTCACTTGGGCTAAACAGAAATGTGTCCCTTTGCAAAATCAAACACTGACAAATAGGAGAGCACAACACTATATGATTTCTAGAGCTGATATAAGGCAATTTGTTCAGCAGAGTGATGTAAGCTTCGTTATGATTGCATCATCCATAACTTCTAGGAATAACATGATGCAATTCATATCATGTATGACGCAATACCAGCTTCAGATTGCATCATTCATTGTTTTGCCTAAAAAGCAAGTACTGTCCAAACCCAGTCATAGATTTATTCATAGATTCAGTCAAAGATGTATTTTAGTCATTTCTGATTTAAATTGAGATCCCTTTCCTTTATAACTCACTTATCCTCCGCCATTCCCAAGTCAAGGGTCGTATATACTGACCCAATAGCATATCTTGAAAACTAGAGCCAATCAACAATTTTAAGCATCATTTTCGTTCTCCGTGACCCAGAATTAGTAAAGTTTGACTACATTTATTTCAGAAGCATTTTGGCTGTAGAACAGTGTAATTAGTTATACAAAGCAGAACAGATCCAACAAGAGAGATTGAGAGAGATCCACCCCAGAACAACCAATAGCCTGGGGGTTAAGGTTCTCAAGTGGAATGTGGGAAACATGTTCAAGTCCCTTTTCCAAATCCAATATGTGCCCTAAGCACTGGACTATTGGCTATGCTGATCTCTCTCTGTTTGGTGGAGGAGAGGAAGCCTGGTTTCATCCAATGAAGAAAAATCTCAATTGTTCATTGGATAGGAAAATGGTTTCCCTGCCAGCTCAACTGGAAAACAAACCCTGCCTTTAACCCAAAACAGTCTTTCCTCCAGGATTCTTCCTTGCAATATATTCTCTAGTGCTCTCTCCACTTTAGCTTTAAGTGGCCCAAACAATGGAGCTTGGTTTGCTTACCTTGGGGTATTATTTCACAGACAGATCTTTTTCTCAGGAAGCTTTTTTCTAATAAGCATATTTTCCCCCTTTTCTTAATTTCACTATACCGCTTCTCACTACAACCTCTTTACCATGTTAAGTAAGTCCTTTCTTTTCTTGATGTTCAAACACTTTGTTACCATATGGGCCTATAACTCCAGGTATCCCTCGTAGCTATGGTAAGAAACTGTTAGCAAATGAGAGTATTATAAGGACTTGTGAAAGCTATGCTAAGAGAGACAAAGAAGAATTACTAGTTGGTGGATTTTATATTGCTTATAGAGTGAAAATATATCGACAAGCATGATCCAATTTCAAAACACATTTTAAGGTTGTTTTTATTCTTGTGATTGGCTAATAAAATTGTAACTAAAATCACATGAAAGGGCAAATAGACTGGAAATATAGGAGGGAACATGATTCCCCTTGCCTGTGCATAACCACAATGTGATATTAACATATCACTGGACAATGCATAAAATGTTCCAAGCCACAAAAGACAAAATGAAATAATTGGTGCAGACATTTTTTTTTAAACTCACTGAGCTTTGTTGTTAAGTCGGTTAAATTGTTATGCTAGAAACGTAGGGCATAATGGAATATGACATTTGCTGGTGACTGGATAATATTCACTATGCAATTAACTTCAACTTGTAGAAAGTAATAAATAACTAGTCCATAAAAACCTATGAAACCAGTCTAAGCTAGCAACCATTGAGCCTTGTATTGGTGAGTACAGCTTTTCTATATTGTGCTGATCTTTTTTTGGTTAGAACAATCTACTTTAATAAACCCAACTGAGCTTAACTATTTGACATCTCATTATTTAATGATCTAAATGGAACCCATTATTTACCCCTTCAAACATGAATATTAACTATTATATTCCCTTTAATCTTTACCAAACCAAGCTATAAATATTTAGGCCCCCATACGTCAAACATGTAGATGCCAAGCTTTACACATGAATAGTCCCATTGTCATGTACAGGAGTAGTTCTGCTATTCTATTCTACTCCATATAAATTCATATACAACATTCATCACTATAGTATCTGAGACACTTCTGGTAGTGCATTAGTCAACATTAGGCAGACTAGCATCTGTCACGTTATAAGTATTTTTAGGACTGAGGCCTTAGGTCTTAATATTGTTTCCTCAATTAATTCCATCAGCCAGCTCATGATCATGTATATGTATTTATTTTATTCTCCATTGTCTTTTCATTTGGTGCCTAGAACCAAACACGATATTCAAAGTATGGCCTCACCAGATCTGTACAGAAAAGATTACCTTCCTACTCCACAATCCAATTCCTTTGCATATGCTGCCCTAAATTGCATTGGCCTTATAGTGGTCATATCACACTGAGTATTAATATCTAATTTGCTGTTCACTACCACCCTGCGATTTCTTTCAACAAGACCACTTCTTAAGTTTCTCCTCTTTCTCATTGAGTATCTGTTTTCATTTTCCCCCAAATTTTCAAGATGAAACTCATTTTGTCATTTCCTGTCTATATTTCTAACCTCTCCAAGTCCCTTTATTATGCTGTGTATAATTTTCACCCAGTTTAATTTTATCTGCAAATGCCATGTGTTGTTAAACCATCTCTCAGGCTATTAATAAGGACATTACATTTTATGGGACCCAACACGGATGCTTCCAGTATCCTAATACATACTTCTCTTCCAGTCCAGCACATAACTGATTCTTAGCATTTGTTTACTGTCTTTCAAACAGATGTCAGTCTACACAATCTTCCTTATCAAAGTCAATTTAAGCTAAGTCCTTCATTCAAGATTTCAGGCAATATAATACCTGATTTTAGAATATTTATATTTTATTATAAATGTAAATGACACATATTGGGACCAAAGGAATTCTAGATAGATTTTGAAAACTGGGAAGTCCCTACCTGCTTCTTTGTTAAGAAGGGAGGAGCCAAGATCTTGAATTTGGGAAGAATTTAATTGATATATATTTAGCTGTCACTCCACATTTTGTCAAATTGTGTCCTTTACTTTATTAGCAATGTATTCTCCATTGTATTCCTTCGTATGTCCATTCAAATTATAATTAAAAAGTTATCCTAGATACCAAAAGACATTCTCAGAATGAAGGAAAATATATATTGAATTAGAATACCTGTAACCTCTGGCCAACATAGTGTAATGGATTTCTCCTAGGTTTAGGATTTTTTTTTAATAGTGAAAGATATTTTCTTTTTTAATAAAAGCACATGCCTACAAACAATACTAAATATTGTATTTGCAATTTAATAAATGGGAAAAAGACTGAAAATAGAAATAACCAGTTAATTCTAATATTCCAGATCAAGAAAGCTTTCCTTTGAATGTAGCAGGTCTCATGAAAACATCAAACTCTGGTAGCAGATATAAATAAATGTTTAATCATTCCAATGCGTAAAATCTCTGAAAAGGATAAATTCTTATTTCCTAAAGTCAAATCAGGATGTAATACAACCCACATTGTTCAATTCTTGGGTTATTAGCTTTTGTCTGTGTTTAAAATCTGTCTTTAGTGCCTGAATCTGCAAACCCTAGATGTTTTACACCCCATGGGCCTGATTCTGATCTCATCCTGCTTAAATTAGGGGGAGTTAGAGATATGAGATCAGAATCAGGCCCTTGTAAGCAAAAATGCCATAGCCAGCTAGTGATTTGTTGTTCCACTGAGCAGTCACATATCCTCATTCTCAATTCATGCTGTGTTCTTTCATTGTTAAATGACACACACAAAAAATCTCTCTAGTTCAGTTATAACACCACCACCACTCACCATTTGTGTAACACCTTTGTCAAGGTTCCCTCCCGACTCTGAACTTTAGGGTACAGATGTGGGGACCCGCATGAAAGACCCCCTAAGTTTATTTTTATCAGCTTAGGTTAACAGGTACGCTGCCACCACCAAGTGTTAACCAAATATTTAGGGAAAGCCACTTGGAACTCTGCCTTCCCCCAAATATCTCCCAAGTCCCTAGCCCCCTTTCCTGGGCAGACTTGAGAATGATTCCTCCCCCAAACCTCTATGTCCCTTTTCCTGAGTAGACTTGAGACTCCCCCTCAACAGTTAGTCCTGGTGAACACAGATCCAAAACCCTTGGATCTTAAAACAATGAAAAATCAATCAGGTTCTTAAAAGAAGAATTTTAATTAAAGAAAAAAAGGTGAAAGGAGTACCTCTGTAAGATTATAATGAAAGATAATCATTATCACAGACAATCAGATTCAAAACACAGAGGGTTCCCTCTGGGCAAAACTTTAAAGTTACACAAAGAACCCAAATTTATCTTCCCTCTTATTTGCAAAAGAACCCACAAACAAGAAAATAAAAGTAGTCTAACACATTCCTTCTCTAAATAGTCACACAGCACAGACAAAAGACTTTTTCCCCCTTTCAGATTTTAAAGTATCTTGTCCCCTTATTGGTCCTTCTGGTGAGGTGTCAGCTAGGTTATGTGAGCTTCTTAATCCTTTACAGGTAAAAGGGGAATTAACCCTTAACTGTATGTTTATGACAACTTTACATATTCAAAGCACAGTATAGACATTAATTAATTAACACTCACAAAACTCCTTTGAATTATTATTCTACTCTAGGAAACAGTACTTCCTGTTAAAGGCAATGTCTGTAATGTTATATAAAAATATTTTAGAGTTCAGATCATGCTCTCATCTCAATATTTTAGGATCTGAACAGCATTGATGGCTCATGCACTTGGGACAATTTGATATTTCCTGGCAGATTGCTGGTTTACTGGCATATCTCACTTTTTGGGAGGGACAGAAGGGGGGTTAATACTGACCCATGAATCTAATGGATAACAGCAGAGTGTTGGAATGTTTGGAAAAATACACCTTCCATTAATGAAATTTAAATGGTTCCCTCAAATGCTAAATCCCTTATGCTTTCAATACATTGTAATTTTCAAGTCAGTAGCAAGCACTTTTTAAAAATGTTTTTGGATATTTTCAGAAAATGAATTAACATAAGCTTGATACTAATCTTCATATCTAGAATGGTGTGGTGCTCATATTAATAGGGATCCAAAACTAAAAACAAAATTTAAAAATTCATATAGACAATGAGGTATTTAGATATCAAATGATTTACAAAGGCAAAATACTTCAAAGCTTGGAAATGAATAGTTGAAAACCACTCTTAAAATGCCCCAATAACAAAAATATGCACATCAGGGGAGATTTTTCAAAGATGCAAATTAGGTACCTAACTCATATTGAAAGGCAATGGGAAGGAAATGCCATCTGTGCCTTTGAAAAATCTCTCCCCTTATTTTTATCAAATGCAAAGAAAAGCAGGGTCACCAGGTTATTAAATTAAAGGAATGAGCTAAGATGCCCCCCACACCCCAATAATCGCCAGAAAACATTTATTTTGTCTTAGTAGTTTTGAAACTCTTATGGAAAGAATCTGTCTACAAGCAACGTATTTTCAGGATGTTTGTAAGGCTTAAGGAAATCATCTGTCAACTAGATCACATAGTGTACACACAGTACATCATCCCAATATCTTTGCTTTGGCCACTGATTGAATTCAGCTGCTTCTTTTCATCATCTGCTTCTGTCACTGTTCAGGGGGATCTGCACCTGTATTCCCTCTTCATGGTCCAGCACCATCACCCATTCTTGGGCTTCTGGCTTCCCAGCAGTGTTCTCTCTCTTGGGTAGAAACTTGTGTTTGTCTCTCTGTCCTGACTGGGGTATTTCCAGGCTGTGCAGCAATGTCAAACTGCCTAAGCCGGCCTGCTGTACTTTCTCCTCAAAGATGGTACACAGTGTAATTGCCACAGTTACGTTACCACGCAGCTCTTTCTAAGTGGTAAGAGATTTGTTCTTAAGGCATTATAGAGGAAACACATTAAAACAAGAAAAGAAAAGAAAAAAAAAACCTAACAGTCTTACCAGAGAATTCCCTGACTCCAACAGCAGCTTCAAACCCCACCAAGGGTTGTTTTCTGTGGCCACACATTCATAACAACTATTAGCTCAGAACAAGCACACAGACTGGGCCAACTCTTTCCAAACCTTCCCAGGAAGGATTGGGCCCCCATTAGATAGAAAGTCTTGTCTGTTTCTTGGATCAGAAAGAAGGCTCTACATTAGTTTAAACTTAGGCTACTTATTCAAAATCATTCATGTGCATCGGTCTCTGGAGTACCCATTTGAACCAGTATATGCTGGCCTCTGGAGATGGTGGTGCTTCTCCGGAGGTGTTAAAACCTGAGTGAATTTGCCTAAATACCCCTATTGAAATATACACAATCCTGGTTCATAAGGATACGTAAACCATTCATTTAACACAATGGACTCCAGAGATATTAAACTTAATTCAATAAAGTGTAACTTAATTCAACAATGTTTGTTCAGGATATTGCAGGAAATTGCCATTCCTGGTACAGCTTCTATTACAAAGAACTGTTTCTAGTTTTCAAATAATGGCAAATTTCATTAACATTTTACTCTTTCTGAATTTGAATACTGCACCTGCCATGGGCCAAGTCACAGTGTATCCATGTTTCAAATTCTATGATGTTAGCATCTTCATTGGACAGATAAAAAGACATGAAGAGAAAAGTAGATACTCGATAAAATTTTCAACACAGAGCATTTGAAAAAAAATTGTAATCTCAAAATGTATTTATTCAATTTACAAGAAACACACTGGTATTTAATGAGGGTTAATGCTAACTATGTGGAAACTTTACAATTTTCTTTTTCCCTTCTGAAAATATTTATTTGTTTTTTTGGTAGTGCCCACCATATATTAGATTTCAAAAAAAGTTTTCTATTCTGAATCAGGGTGAAAAGTAAAATCTTAAACATTTCTTAAACCAAGAAACCAAAACAAATAAATAAATAAATAAATGGTTTGAATCAAAATGCTTTGTTTTGACAATTTTGAAATGATTTATTTTGCTTTTGCCTTTAACCTTTTAAAAAACCAACAACTTAATTTACCCTAAAGTTAAATTTAAAAAAGGAAAGTAGATTAAAAAAATGTTTCAAATATTTTGACAGGATGTTATTACAATTCTAAAAGTTTTTTTCCCCAACATTCAAGTCAGGAAATTAATCAGAACCAGCCTGTTCCTGTGAACAGTTTAGGTTTTGATAAATGGGCATTTTCAGCAAAAATAAAAAAAATGTTTTGTCGAAGTTCCTGATCAGCTCTAGACAGCACATGGCTGCATCACCACAGGCACAGCACAAGGAAAACATTAAAATTCAGAAAGTAAATGGAAGTAATAGAAGGTATCCATTTACCCAGGTAACCTGTGTTGGCTCACCTCTACACGCTGTTACACGGGGTGGAGGTAGAACCAGGGCTCATTCCTCCTCTGCCTATTCCTCACCTACTCACATACAGAGGGAGTAGTGCCACCTGTTCTCCTCCACACATACAGAACAGTAACACACATGGGAGTTGGGATGGCCTAGCCTTAGTGTTCTGCCCCTACATGAATGGGGAGAAAGCAGAGATGTGATTTGTGAAGAATAGAAATGAGGCTGGGAGTGACAGCACATGTGTATGGAAGTATGAGGTTTCACTATTCTGGATATGCTGCCTGGGGAGTCTACACAGAAGGGAGTCGTAATGGTCAATTCAAAAGGACAGCATGCAGATCAAATAGTCAACTTACTTATTTACTTATCAGATCGTAAAGAGCTACAGTACAAAGGTAATTCTATACACTCCCAAACACCAAATACTACAGTCTTACCATGCTATCATTTCATAGTATTCCAGAGTCCTGATCTAATGAACATAATGACTTTAAAATATCAGGAACAGTCAATTTGGACAAAACAAAACCCTATTTCTTGATATAAATGTAATTAAGTTTAATATTGTTTTGTTTAATTAAATTCTATCCATTCTGACAATAAAAACTTGTTCTCTCGCTCAGGCCCCAATTGAGCAAGGTAGTTAAGCATAGTTCTAAGTGTAAGCATATGAACAGTCCCATTGAAGCCAATGCATCTATTATCAGTAGAGAGCCTCCAACAAGTTACTTACTGATACATTTAACCCTTTGTGAAGAAAATGTATTCAGTATTGTATTTAGAGATAAGTGAACCAGTTGAGAAATCAGACCTGAAACCTTCACCTAACACATCAAATGAACCTTGTCATAACTATAAAGGGAAGGGTAACAGCTGTCCTGTGTACAGTACTATAAAATCCCTCCTGGCCAGAGACTCCAAATCCTTTCCCTGTAAAGGGTTAAGAAGCTCAGGTAACCTGGCTGGCATCTGACCTAAAGGACCAATAAGGGGACAAGATACTTTCAAATCCTGTGGGGGGGGGGGAAGGCTTTTGTTTGTATTCTTTGTTTCGGAGTGTGTTCGTTCTCGGGACTGAGAGGGACCAGACATGAATCCAGGTTCTCCACATCTTTCTAAACAAGTCTCTCCTATTTCAAACTTGTAAGTAAATAGCCAGGCAAGGTGTGTTAGTTTTCCTTTGTTTTCTCAACTTGTAAATGTACCTTTTACTAGAGTGTTTATCTTTGTTTGCTGTACTTTGAACCTAAGACTAGAGGGGAGTCCTCTGAGTTCTTTTAGTTTGATTACCTTGTAAGGTTAATTTCCATACTGATTTTACAGAGATGATTTTTACCTTTTTCTTTAATTAAAAGCCTTCTTTTAAGAGCCTGATTGATTTTTCCTTGTTTTAGATCCAAGGGGGTTGGATCTGTATTCACCAGGAGTTGGTGGGAGAAAGGAGGGGGAATGGTTAATTTCTCCTTGTTTTAGATCCAAGGGGGTTGGATCTGTATTCACCCGGAGTTGGTTGGAGGAAGGAGGGGGGATGGTTAATTTCTCCTTGTTTTAAGATCCAAGGGGTTTGGATCTGTATTCACCAGGGAATTGGTGAAAGGTTTCTCAAGGCTTCCCAGGGAGGGAATCCAATTGGGAAATGGTGGCAGCGGACCAGAGCTAAGCTGGTAGTTAAGCTTAGAAGTTTTCATGCAGGCCCCTACATTTGTACCCTAAAGTTCAAAGTGGGGATACAGCCTTGACAAACCTAAACTAAATCTCTGAAGTTCAAGATATTTGAGTTAGGACAACATGGTTTGTTTTTGAACTGAGAAGTCATTGCACTTCCATTTCCTTTCTGATCTGGAACCAACAAGTGTCAAATATCTTGAGAAGCATTATTCTTGCAGCATATCTGAAAGCCAATACAGAAGCAGGAAATACTGCCTCTCCCTTCAGAATGCCTCTCCCTCAAAATCTTGCAAACTCCAGAGTTTCAAACTGTTTACATAAAATTTGACTAGAAATCCAAAATTCCAAACCAGACCCACAAACTGTTTAACGTTGCCCATCACTAATTTTATTCACAATTCCTTTAAAGAACTGTGAGGCACATAGAATAAGTGTAACCATATAACTTTAATAAAGGTATGCAAAGAAAAATGTAGATATTTCTAGTAATCTGACAGATCATGTATACTACCTGTTACTTCAGTCGGGGTTATTGAGTGGAAAACTCTCCTTTGCTTGAAAAAAAAATCTGTTGATCTTGTAAGGTTGACATGACTGTAAAAATTAATATATCCAAAGTCATAATATCCTAACAACTGTATCATGTACAGCTTGACAAATGCTAGATCCACATTACTGTAACAAGCTACCTGGAGACCAAAAACTGGTCATCCAGAGCCACAGCCAATGGCTCAGGTGGAAATAATGGATGAGTTGGGTGATTTTCAGCACAGGTATTTTATGTAAAATCGTAACTTAAATCAGTTCCAGAACTTAGTAAAACAAACATGAGAAACTAAAGTTTAAAAAGTTGAATGGAAAAATAAAATATTTCAAAACCCAAACAGAAAATATCTAGCCAACAGCTGCACCTATAATGTAGCAGTTCTCACACCTTCAGTATTGTTTTAATCCATCAATGTTAATATCTAGAATTTATCTTGAAATGTTTGGACCATTCAGTGACTCAAGCTTGGACATGATCTGTAAATTAAACCATACTGGCATTGCTGATCGTTTTGATTTTTGTCTCCAAATCCAATATTTAGTTTGATAAGATTTCAATTTAGCTCTGTCCTGCTGTGCTACACTGATACTCAGCGGGTTACTGAATAATTTTGTGAGGTATTTCTCTTTTCTACATAGGAAAAACAAAATTTCTCCCAAGCTAAATTGTGATCTGGAACTAAAGTATCTGACCCTTCTTTCAGCACACAAACACATTGCTTACGCACAGATATTGCGCAGGAAACTTGATGGTGTTTGCCAGAGACTTGTGCTGCAGTTCTGGATGATCCAACACTTGTTGGTCTCCAGATGTTTTCACCATGTATTTACTTTTCATCAGGGATTGGGGCTTAATTGCATCAGACACTACATAAACCAAATGAAATGATGATCCAGCTCCCAAATAGTTTACAATCCAATTAACACTGCTATATAACAACAGAAGGACTGCCATACTGGATCAGACCAAAGGTCCATCTAGCCCAGTATCCTGTCTTCTGACAGTGGCCAATGCCAAGTGCTTCAGAGAGAATGAACAGAACAGGTAATCATCAATGGATACTCAGTGACTCCAAAAAGTGACAAATGCAAGAACCACAGAGCTAACATTTTTACACAATAAAAAAATGTCAAAATTTGTCTAATTCATTTTTGTAAAAAACAAGATAGTTGCCGCAAACTTGAAACTAGAATTTGCCCATATTCAGCCATGCCTATCTTCAACACAAAAACCAAAACGCACCGTATGAAGGAACCAGAAATGTCAACTCCATGAACTACTCAACACACATTTCCCCCCTTCCTCAATTAGAAACACATAATCAAATGTTCCTGTATAAAATTCTTATTTTCAGCAGAGCACACTACATGTTGATAAATATTCTGTTTTGTAATGTAGTTATCAGGTCTTCAATAGAGAATTTCTCAGAAGTTTCTCTGTTACTAATTAAATGCACTACATGCGATAGCAATTAATATTTGAGAAGATCTTTTTATTTCTGTTAATAAACAGTTGCACATTATATGCTTATTATCAAACTCTGAAATTGTATGCTTGAGTAATATTTCAAACAAGTAGGGCATAATATTGTGAAATATTTATGTGCCTTGATTACTCAATTTGACTTTTTTAAATTCCTTGTGAGTGTATACTAACAGTTGGTGAGATTATACTGTTATTAATCTGAATATGCCATAATTCATACTGATTTTCACCTTTGGAAATAAGGCAAAAAGTTAAGAAACATTCTTTAAACAGCTTCAATAAAAAAAAAATCTCATTACATGTTTCACTGTACAGTTGCTTTACATAAGTGATTCAATTCTAACCTGGACCTTAGGGCATCTGAAGTCATTTTTTGTTCACACACACCATGAATCAGAAATCCATAAATATTTCCCGTTAGAAATGGCATTCATGGTCTTTTTTCCCTTTAATAAAAACCTTCATCTGTTATCCAATTTTATTTTCTTGAAAGTAAATGGTTTATTAAACTTGAGTGAACTGGAGATTATAGCTTTATTAAATCTTACAAGAGGAGTACAATAGTCTTTTGACATTTAGTCAAAAACTCAGATAACCATTTCATTACGGGATATTTATTTCTCCATGGAGGCTATTATAAAATAGACTACACTCCTGCAATAAAACACAAGGGTGGGGGTTGGGGAGAAGTTTGCCCAGATTATTTTAAGCAGCATGTGTACAAGATTTGCCTCCCACAACATAATGAGTAAAAGGTATAGCCTACACAACCTGCAGACCTAGAGGGATTCTCCCATGGATGCTGTGTTTCTGTATTCCTGGGCCCTGTAGCTCTCCTTCATAACCTAGTCAGAGTCCCCCATAGAGACAGCCCCCAGTAGAACCAGGATAACAAGGGCTTCTCCAGCTGTGTGCTGGTCCCTGAATCCCCTTAAGACGGGTATGGGGGGAGATGTTCCACAGCACCAGAAAAAAAAAATACAGCCTGAGGTTATTTAACCTTTTTTGCATCTCTGTGAGATTGGGGTGCAGGGGGATGGTACATGTGGATCACCGACACTTCCCCTCACTCTGGAGAGAGGCCTCTGTGTGGGTCAGATGAAGATTAAGTAGAAATTGTTGATAACCCAACCTCTATATGCAGAAGATCCCCTCTGCACACATTTTAGGATGTCCCACACACTCATTCAGGGTTCCTTTTTTGAGAGTTCTTCACTATAACCAGTGGGGGCGGGGAAGGGGGAGGAGGAGATGTATGAATTTAATGTAGTCTTTTATCATCTATAAATTGTATGAAGAGAATCTGTACTGTAAAATTTAAGGTTTTTATTTTTTTCCCAGCAATTTACAATAAAGTGGACAACTCAATATGTAGATTTGGCTTCTCTCTCTTGCTGCCCTCTCCCACTCTGGTCAATCATCTGAACCTATCTGTCAATTGTCAAAAATACAAACTGCTAAATTTTTACTGTGCAGGAGGTAGCCAAGTAGACCTCAGAATGATAAGTGTGACATTCGCCCTTGGGGAAAAGATAACATTACCATAGCTACATTTAAAAAAAAAAAAAAAAAAAAAAAAAAACAACATTGGACTGGCAGTAAGACCATCTATAAGCACAGGAACTGAAGAAGAAAACACCCGAATGGAATGGAAGTTACAGGTTATTTGTTCTTGCAACCAAAATGATTTATAAGTATGTGAAAATTTTACTCATTCTGGAAAGGTAGTAGCATTTTATCTGACAGGATCTTTCCTCAAAAATTTTGAGGCTATTGTTGGAATATGGTTGTTGATTTTCATTCACTTTTAGCTTGGTCCATTCCATTCATACCTTTAATTTAATAATTTCAAGACACTTCTTGCTTTTATTAACTTTTTAAAATTATTTTTAACAGGTATTTTATTTTTTCTTACATGAAACAAACCAAAAAGCTACACCCTGGAAAATTATACAGCCAAACAACTCCCCAAACCAGTTGCTAAGTGGTGATAAAATACTTATTGCCTCCTCAAATCATTTACAAACCTCAAAACACCTAAAGCAAGACAGTGAAAAATTAAGGACATCAAAAGTTTAAACTGCCCACATACAAAAAACAAACATTTTAAATCAAGCATCAAGACATACATATTTCACTACAACACAACCACCTTACTATGACTCCAAATAGTCTTAGTAGTAATTTTAAAATATAAACATGCTGTACAAACCCTTCTGAAGAAACCACACACACCAGCCTCAAATGCAAGCCCATGTGCAGGCATAATTCATCTTAAATTGATTAGGTTATAAGTGTTTGTTTTTAAACTAAATTTAAATTATTCTTAAAAAAAAAAGAGATATACTTTACCTATAATGTTATTGCCTCTTGATAAATAGATGAATGCTAATATTCCCCCTAATCCCCCGCCCCACAACAGTAAAAGTTAAAATGAAATATTTAGGGCAAAACTGTCTCTATACTTCTGCATGGGTGGACAGGCCAAAAGTAAGACTGTCCTGCTCCAGATGCCTGTGTGGACAGCTCAGCCCTTTAGTCTGGGCACAGAATCACAAACTATGACTATGCATCAGCTGTACTTGCTGCCCCCCGTAAAGCAGCTGTTCAGGAAATGAGTAGAGCACTAGTTCTGCCACTGCAATGTACAAGCCTACAGAGCCAGGCCAGCATCATGGGTGTAAGTCAGCAGCAAATTATTATCCTTCAGAAGCATGGTGGAAGCAGGAAAGCAATTACGGGTTTCAGAGCCACAGTTCTTTCCCTGGGATGCTCTTGAAATGGTGCTGTAATCACTTTTCTCTTTATTGATGACTCTGTCCTTCTAGATCATAGTAAGGGGCAATGTGTCACTAGCCAAGCCGGCCTCTTAGGGTATGTCTACACAGCCCTCAGTGGCAAACCTCCAAGCACAGGTGAACAGACTTGGGTTAGCAGAGCTCATCCTTATAATATGATTGTGTGGTATTTAATGCAAAGTTTGTCATGTCGGGTGTCTTCGGAAAGCTCATGATCTACTAAGCATTATTGTTAGTTATAGTAATGTTATAGGCTGTAATTTCATGTATATAGTTATGAGGCTGATAATGTGTTCTCATGGCTTAAAGCAAACCCTGGCAAAAACTCTCCAAGAACAGAGGGGCAGTTCACATCTCATCAGGGCATGTATGGGACAAACCCAGCCCAGACTCACAAGAACAAAGGACACTGGCCTAGGCAACAACAAAGGATTCGTTGGACTCTTGAGTGAGTCACCCCCTTCCTTTGGTCAGTTTTGGACTGCGATGAGGTAATGCTCACTTGATTCTGAAGGGGGTGGGACAAAGCCAAGAGGGAATAAAGAACATGATAAAAGGGAGAGACATTTGCCATCCTCTTCCTCTCTCTTCCACTTACATCTACTGACACCACACCAAGTGACCGAAGTGCTGATCAAAGGGGAGAGCCTGGCTGAAGAGCAACCAGACAGCCTGTGGTGAGAAGCATCTAAGTTTGTAAGGGCATTGAAAGTGTTAAGATCAGCTTAGAATGTGTTTTGCTTTTACTTCATTTGACCAAATCCAACTTGTTATGCTTAGACTTATAATCACTTAAAATCCATCTTTGTAGTTAATAAATCTGTTTGTTAACTCTACCTAAAGCAGTGCATTTGGTTTGAAGCATGTCAGAGACTCCCCTAGGGATAACAAGCCTGGTACTTCAGAAAAGCAGACTTTGACTCCCTTAGGGAACTGATGGGCAGGATCCCCTGGGAGGTTAATATGAGGGGGAAAAGGAGTCCAGGAAAGCTGGCTGTATTTTAAAAAAGCCTTATTGAGGGTACAAACCCTCAGGAACAAACCATCCCAATGTGCAGAAAGAATAGCAAATATGGCAGGTGACCAGCTTGGCTTAACAGTGTAATCTTCGGTGAGCTTAAGCACAAAAAGGAAGTTTACAAGAAGTGGAAACTTGGACAGATAACTAGGGACAAGTATAGAAATATTACTTGAGCATGCAGGGGTGTAATCAGGAAGGCCAAAACACAACTGAAGTTGCAGCTACCAAGGGATGTGAAGGGTAACAAGAAGGGTTTCTACAGGTATGTTAGCAACAATAAAAAGGTCAGGGAAAGTGTGGGACCCTTAATGAATGGAGGAGGCAACCTAGTGACAGATGATGTGGAAAAAGCTGAAGTACTCAATGCTTTCTTTGCCTCAGTCTTCACAGACAAGGTCAGCCCCCACACTGCTGTCCTGGGCAACACAGTATGGGGAGGTGGTGAGCAGCCCTCAGTGGTGAAAGAACAAGTTAAGGACTATTTAGAAAAGCTGGACATGTGCAAGTCCATGGATCCAGATCTAATGCATCCAAGGGTGCTGCGGGAATTGGCTGATGTGACTACAGAGCCATTGGCCATTATCTCTGAAAACTCGTGGTGATTGGGGAAGGTTCTGAACGATTGGAGAAAGGCAAATATAGCACCCATCTTTTAAAAAGGAAAGAAGGAGAACTCAGGGAACTACAGACCAATCAGCCTCACATCAGTCCCTGGAAAAATCATGGAGCAGGTCCTCAAGGAAACCATTCTGAAGCACTTGGAGGAGAGGAAGGTGATCAGGAACAGTCTACATGGATTCACCAGGGGCAAGTCATGCCTGACCAACTTGATTGCCTTCTATGATGAGAAAACTGGCTCTGTGGATATGGGGAAAGCGGTGGATGTGATACATCTTGACTTTAGCAAAGCTTTTGATACGGTCTCCCACAGTATTCTTGCCAGCAAGTTAAAAGAATATGGATTGGCTGAATGGACTATAAGGTGGATAGAAAGCTGGCTAGACTGTCAGGCTCAATGGATAGTGATCAATGGCTCGATGTCTAGTTGGCAACCTGTATCAAGCGGAGTGCCTCAGGGGTCGGTCCTGGGGCCGGTTTTGTTCAACATCTTTATTAATGATCTGGATGATGGGCTGGATTGCACCCTCAGCAAGTTCACAGAGGACAGCAAGCTGGAGGGGGGGAGAGATAGATACACTGGAGGGTAGGGGATAGGTTCCAGAGTGATGTAGACAAATTGGAGGATTGGGACAAAAGAAATCTGATGAGGTTCAACAAGGACAAGTGAAGACTCCTGCACATAGGACAAAAGAATCCCATGCACTGCTACAGGCTGGGGACCAATTGGCTAAGCAGCAGTTCTGCAGAAAAGGACCTGGGGATTACAGTGGATGAGAAGCTGGATACGAGTCAGCAGTGTGCCCTTGTTGCCAAGAAGGCTAACGGCATATTGGGCTGCCTTTGCCAGCAGATCGAGGGACATGATTATTCCCCTCTATTCAGCATTAGTGAGGCCACATCTGGAGTACTGCATCCAGTTTTGGAATCCCCACTACAGAAAGGATGTGGACAAATTGGAGAGAGTCCAGCGGAGGGCAACAAAAATGATCAGGGGACTGGGGCACATGACTTACGAGGAGAGGCTGAGGGAACTGGGCTTGTTTAGTTTGCAGAAAAGAAGAGTGTGTGTGTGTGTGTGTGTGTGTGTGTGTGTGTGTGTGGAGGGAATTTGATAGCAGCCTTCAACTACCTGAAGGGAGGTTCCAAAGAGGATGGAGCTCGGTGTTCTCAGTGGTGGCAGATGACAGAACAAGGAGCAATGTTCTTAACTTGCAGTGGGGGAGGTTGGATATTAGGAAACACTATTTCTCTAGGAGGGTGTGAAGCACTGGAATGGGTTACCTAGGGAGGTATTAGAATCTCCATTCTTAGAAGTTTTTAAGGCCCGGCTTGACAAAGCCCTGGCTGGGATGATTTAGTTAGTGTTGGTCCTGCTTTGAGCAGGGGATTGGACTAAATGACCTCCTGAGGTCTCTTCCAACCCTAATCCTCCATGATTCTGTATCAATTTCTTTGTTAAATTCACAAACTCATAAGCTTGCAGTGTCCAGCAGCATAACTGGACACTGCAAGACAGAGGTTCTTAGGGCTGTCTGGGATCAGAAGTATTGGCTAGTGTCATTCGGTTGCACAATACAAGGAGTAGCTTGCATTCCAGAGGCTGTGTGTGGACAGCCCAGGAGTGGGGGTTCTCACAGCAGAGCACGGTAAGGCTGGCTCCCAGAGTTAAGGATTGGAGTTACCTAGCAGATCACCAGTCTGGATAACACCAGAGGGGAGTGTCACAGGTGGGCTTCAGAGCCTGAGCTCCAGTCCAAGACAAGTTCAAAGCTCTGCCTATACAGCTTTTTTTAGTTTTAGTGTGCTATTGCAAGCTCCACTAACCCAAGTTGGTTGACCCAGGTGGGGGACAGAGTTGCTTGCTGCCACTGGCTGTGTAGACATACTCTGAGAAACCAAACTCAAAATAAACCTACTTGTTTTCCATCAGTAAATTTCCACATTATACAAGAGCCAGGAATTGTTATTAGTAGTAATAGTAATTAATTGGTTAAGCATAAAGCTGTGTGGCAATAAAATATGCATTTCTTTGGACTTGATTAAAAAAACATTATGTGGGCAGTTTGTTACTTTTAAGTGGCTGAGTTTTGCAAATAATGTCATAGAGGAGTATAGTATCTTGTTTCTCTAATGAAGTCTTTTGGTTCTGGAATACTTTATTAGTAATTTTCTAGTATGTATTACATACAAAAACAACTTATCCACTTGTACTAGAGAAAAGGAGGAACAATTAAAAAGACAATTCTGTGCAACATAAAAAATACATATTTCATTATTATGAATGTCACTGAAAAAAGACCGGATTTATTTCTTCTTAGGTGCAATAAACCCCAACTAACTAAAATAATTCATTGTCTTTAACTAGAGGGCAAAGAAAAGAATTTGCACTACACAGTTTGAGGGATAATGCACGCTTGGGTGTTTTATTAGCATGAAGAACTCTGATGTCACGGAACTAGCCTGCAACACATTGCCAACTGCAATGAAAGTTATTTTTTCTTTCTTCACTTCACAAGTGACCAGGGAAGATGCATTAGACTATTTTTTCAGGAAAAGTTGGCCAACTTTACAATCTGAGGCTTTTGACTTGTGTAATCATGTTGGCTTGTGCTCTATGATGCTTCAGCAATTTCTGTGTTTCTATGTTGTCTCAAGAAACATCATTCATATTCTGGTTTTGTTGGTTTACTTGTTTTTACTTTTTATAGTCTCTAGCTGTGTAGAAACATACAAGCTTCAAGCATCCACAGCAAATGCCAACTGCCAGACTCATGGGATAAAATGGAGCTTTAGTCAGAGGTTCCATGAAATCCATAGAAATATTTAATTCATATACGTGATGAAAGAATTCTTATTGCCATTTTAATCCTTTTTGAAATGTTTGGTGGTTTTGCCACATTCCACATCCAGATGGGGTGGGATCTGAGTTACTACCGAGAATTCTTTCCTGGGTGCTGGCTGGTGAGTCTTGCCCACATGCTCAGAGTTTAACTGATCGCCATATTTGGGGTTGGGAAGGAATTTTCCCCCAGGGCAGATTGGCAGAGGCCCTGGAGGTTTTTCGCTTTCCTCTGCAGCGTGGGGCACGGTTCACTTGCTGGAGGATTCTCTGCACTTTGAGGTCTTTAAACCACGATTTGAGGACTTCAATAACTCAGGCATAGGTTAGGGGTTTGTTACAGGAGTGGGTGGGTGAGATTCTGTGGCCTGTGTTGGTCAGAAGGTCAGACTAGATGATCATAATGGTCACTTCTGACCTTATAGTCCATGAGATGAAGGCAGCTGGGAGACTAAGGGAGTTCACCAAAAGAGGAAGGCAGAGAGGCAGAGTCTCCCCCTCCCACCCAGCCCCGCTTAACTTGCAGGCAATCTGAGGAAGAACCTGCAACGGGAGGAAAACGGCCTGGCACCAGCACCAGTTGAAAAGTATTTGGGACAACTTATTGTTTCAGAAGGTGGAGAAAATAACTAGGCGGGCAGCCACTTTAGACTTAATTCTAACTAGCAGGGAAGAATTGGTTGCAAATTTGAAGGCAATTTGGGTGACAGTTATAATGAGATGACTTATTTCATGACTATGAGGAAAGTGGGGAGCGAGAACAGCTTCAGAAGGACAATGGACTGAAAAAAAACCTGCAGCCTTTAACAAAGTCAGAGAACTGGTAGGTAAAGTCCCCTGGGAAGAAAAATCTAAAGGAAAAAGCAGTTCAGGAGAGCTAGCAGTTTCTCAAAGAGATAATATTATAGGCACAACTGCAAACTATCCTGATGAAAGAGAAAGATAGGAAAAATAGTAAGATGCCACTATGGCTCCATCTGGAACTCTTTAATGAGATGAAAATCAAAAAAAGAATCCTATAAAAAGTTGAAACACTGACAAATTGATATGGATGAGTAAAAAGAAAAGCAGAAGGATGTAGAGATGAAATCATAAAGGCTAAGGCACAAAATGAGTTACACCTAGCAAGGGAGATAAAATAAAGTTCTTTAACAACATTAAAAACAAAAGAAAGATGAAGATCCTCCATTTAGTGGGAAAAGAGATCTAATAACCAATGACATCAAGAAGGCTAAGTTGTTTAATACCTATTTTGCTTCAATTTTCCGTGAAAAAGTAAAATCTGACCAGATACTTAATGCAATTTAACATTAACAAGCCGCAAGGGACACAAGCCAAAATAGGGAAAGAACATGTTAAGGAATATTTAGATAAATTAGCTGTATTCAAGTCAGCAGGGCCCGACTTGAATGAACCTGATAAAATGCACCCTAGGTACCCAAGGAACTAATTGAAACAACTTCAGAACTATTTAGAGATTATCTTCAAGAGCTCATGGAGGACAGGCGAGGTCCCAGAGGACTGGAGAAGGGGAAACCAAGTACCTTTCTTTACAAAGGAGTGGGGTTGGGGTGGGGAGGGGCGTTATGGAGAGAAGAGGACCCAGGGAATTTTGAACAGTTTACTATTCAAGCTTTGTGGTTAATTGTGACTGGTTAACTGAGTAAGATGGTATTGTTTCTGTTCCCCAGTAGGACAAGTGTAACTATTAGCATTTGTTTTCAGGGTTGAGCATTCATATTTAAGACCTCAAAATTATCCAATATTCCTTTAAATCACTGTTTCCACAAACATTCCTGCCAGTAAGCGTAAGCGTATTTTCTAAAATACTAATAGAAAAGGAACATAAAGAAAGGTCAAGGACAGAACTAATGTTAAGTCATTTTTTTATTCATGCAAATATTTGAATAATGTTTTATGAGATATTTGCACAAGTTTAATATACACAATGATTTACTGGCTCAGAATAGGACTTCTTGTGAATACTGCTTACTCACTCAAATGCTTTAATGGTTTGGAGGTGCTCTTTGTGATGAACACTGAACTCCATTTATCAAATTTATCCCTCATGTATGTCAACTTCCTTCTCATCAGCCTCACAGCACTATCTGAAATTACTGTTCCCTTTTGAGCCAATACTATGAATATTTTGATTTTTATCTCCTTTCCATGCTTTGTTTAATGAAAAATACTGACAGAATTTCCACTGAATTTTAGAAGAGGTGTCTTACATTTGTAACTTCCTCAAATTTTGTGCAAAGGCCACTGTCTTGGCCAAAACATCATGGATTGAAGTGGGGATTTCTACAGCTAAAACCATCAGTTGCTACTGCTGGAGCTAAAGAGCCAAGTCTCTCTAGCTAAGGCTGTAACTGATTTGTATCCTCTGCAGATTAGGCACAAAGGGATACTTGTAATACACACTTCATCAGTGGGTTACACTTGGACATCATGTTTTCAAAAATGACACACACATCCTATTACAAGGTATTTGACATACCTTAGGCCCTAATCCTGCAAGCTTCTTTGAATGGGCACATCCCTATGCCCATATGGAATGTTTGCATAAACATTTTGGTCCTCATGCAAACAAGCTTTTGGGAGAAACAGTCCTTAATTGCATGCGTGCGTGTGCACCCCCCCCCACACACACACACACTTCTTATTCCTTGCAACCAAAAAGAAAACGTTTGAATTCTTCAGATATTGTGTCAATAAAATTTTACAAAGCACGTCTTAAATTCATTCCATGGACTGCTAATCACATTTAAGCTATATTCTCAGATACACCTCTACCCCTATATAACGCTGTCCTTGGGAGCCAAAAAAATCTTACCGCGTTATAGGTGAAACCACGTTATATTGAACTTGCTTTGATCCGCTGGAGTGCGCAGCCCTGCCCCACTGGAGCACTGCTTTACCGCGTTATATCCAAATTCGTGTTATATCGGGTCGCATTATATCGGGGTAGAGGTGTACTTGCTAAAATTATTCACCAATTTTCCAGATACTTCAACTCTGTAGTGCAAAGTAAAAATAGGACTAATTACCTCCTTAGATGCTTATGATCATGGTTCCCACTGAAGTTAAACAGAGCTGCATGTATATTTCTAAAGATTAGTCTAAAGTCAGAAAAATGAGACCTTCCATTTTGGTTTTAGATTTATATGTGGCCAAACAAGAACAACATACAATTATTTTAAATATGGAAAATAGATGTGTATAATAACGTCTTTATAAACACTGGTCTTTTTAAATGTGTTTTTCCAGTATAATATACATAGGCTTGTTTTATGGTCTTTCCTAATGTGTCAGTTACGTGGATGCATTGGTGTATGCTGTGTCTTTCAGGGCTTGCAACCGTACTGACTCAAGAATGTAAATACATCATATGAGAGTATACAGGGGTAGATCACATGCAACTTGATCTTGCTTCCTCTGAAGTCAATATAAATACTGCTATTAGCTTCTATTGGAACAGGACTGTGCTGATGGCTTTGCTACAGGAATACAGATAGAAGAAATATTCCATGCACTATTTAAAGCAAAGTATAATAACTATGTTCTGCAATGTGTTCCAAACTATGTCTCTGAGACAGAGAGAGAGACCAAGCAAGTAATCCTGCTCCTACTGAAATGATACATCTAATATTACAGAAATAGTAAGTAATAGCAAGGAAATGTGTTAGATTACCTTTTGTTTCAGCTTGTGAATTTTTCCTATGCTAAGAGGGAGGTTTATTCCTGTTTTTTTTTTGTAACTTTAAAGTTTTGCCTAGAGGTGAATCCTCTGTGTTTTAAATCTTATTACCCTGTAAAATTACCTTCCATCCTGATTTTACAGAGGTGCTTCTTACTTTTTTTCTTTATAATAAAGTTCTTTTTTAAAGAAACTGATTGGGTTTTTAGTGTCCTAAAAACCCAAGGATCTGGTCTGTGCTCACCTTGGTTACCTATTTGGTTGGTATATTATTCTCAAGCCTCCCCAGGAAAGGGGGTTAAGGGGCTTGGAGGAATATTTTAGGGAAACAGGAACTTCAAGTGGTCCTTTTCCTGAATCTTTGTTTAACTCACTTGGTGGTAGCAGCAATACCATTCCAGGGCAAGGAATTTGTGCCTTGGGGAAGTTTTTAACCTAAGCTGGTATAATATAAGCTTAGGGGGTCTTTTATGCGGGTCCCCACATCTGTATCCCAGAGTTCAGAGTGGGGAGGGAACCCTGACAAGGGCTATGTGCAGTAACCATCACAAATTAATCTAGACATACTCGGCACTGACCAAAATACAAGGGAAACATGCTTTGCTCCTACAAATGCAGGAAAAGAGGTACAGAACTATCTAGGGAGATTCTACAGACAAAAAACAGAAAAAGCAAGTCTACGAGAAAGCTTTTGTTCATAACATTAATAAAGTTGTATTTGAGAAAAACTACTCTGTACTATAGACACATAAATGTGTAAATCCGTTCATTCTTGATCATTTTACTCCAAACCAACCAGAGAGCAACAGCAGCTTCACAGAATATTCACCACCATCGCTAGGGTTTGGACTCTGAGACAAGAGGTAATAAAGAGGATCAGGAACTACAAATGACAGCTTGGAATGAATTGTTGAGTTTAACAGTGTAGCAAAGTTCTTCTACTGACCCTTCCTATTAGCAAGTGTTGGAACCTTGCATAAAGCCAACTGATTTGTCATAGTGTGTGAGGCTGCTTACCTCCATGTTAGATATAACTGGGGTTGGAGTACTATAAATGAAACTGATACAAGTTAAAGATATAGTTTTCCCTTAATCAATATTCTGATTTTTCAGAAACATCTCACTAGTGAGGGCAGGTGTATCAGTTTTAAGTCATTGTGTTTTCTTGAGTCTAAACAGTCACCACTGTTGGGACATCAAGCTTTGTACATGTGCATAAGGAACCATTTACAATCTAAAAGAGAGCACTTGTTGGTAAGTGAATGAGCTACGAAACTTATGCTTTTCGAGTGGATAAAAGTACACTCTTTAGTAAAAGTACAGTCACCAATAGAGAAGTACTTCTTTCATAAAGAATAGCCTTTGTTTGCCAACCATCTACATTATTTTTGAGTAGTGGTCAGCACATCCCCAGTAACTTTGAAAATTATGAATGATTTGGACTGATTATCTGGCATTTAACATATGCATATTGAAGACTTTTGATGTTTCTATTAAGTAATGCCACTATTCCTCCTGAACTATTTGATCATGTTCCTTATTTAGAAACGAGTTGAGCTAACACAGATTGAGATGCTGTCTATCACCCAGACAAGCCATCAAACCAGCAGAATTGATGATACAGAGATTACTGGATCAAACACAAAATAAATAGATCTGGGTGGTCAAAACAATCTGTTACATCTGAAGCAGAGATGCTCCCCCTAAGACTGTAATACATGTGGAGAAAAACAAGACAGTAGTACATTTTATTTTTGCAAGAAAATTAATTACTTATGCATTGGTAATTCAGAGGTGATTTGCTACCATAGTCAAGCTTTTGATTAAAGCACTGAACACAATTGCTTCTAGTTCTATACCAGTAAAATGAACTGAAGGCTGATACTTTGAAGAAATGATGAAGGATTTTCCTAATGCTGAACAGTAAACAGCACCAAATGTGAATCCAGTTCCAGCCACTGAGAAACTGAAAAAGCATTTGGTGCTTTTCAAAGATTTTTGTGATGCATTCTATTTAGAAACAACTCCTTTTATACAATATTTTCCTACCCCTCTCTCTCTCTCCCCCCATTATTTACTACTAAAAATAGCCATCAGGCTTTAGTCAGGATCAAGGTGCACTGTACTGACCACTGTATAATCATATAGGAATACAGCTTCTGCCCTAAAGAGCTTACAAACTAAATTTACATGAGTAGAATGCCTTTACAACTGAACAACAAATACTGGATAGAGGCAATGTCACAAGTGGAGGATTGCAACTTCTGGTAGTGTAGACTCTTGATTGGGATTATATTGCAAGTCGTTAGCTCATTGGTAAATTGAATGAACCTATCAGAAACCTGAAAAGAGCATTTAATGATGCTTTTGTAATCCTCTGCACTTTCTGGCATAAACTCCAGTACATCACAACAGAGACTATGTTCTCGTGTTTTCTGACTCAAAGGAAAAAAAAGTACCAGGAATCTCTCAGAAAATCTTGTTCTTGTGAGACTTCCAGTAAAATTTTGTAGAATTATAACTGTTCGGATTATTAAGATATACATCTAAAAGCTGGATGCCTATCTAAACCAAACCTTTAGAGTATCTCCCAGCACTAGGCTGCAGGTCAAATATTATCTTGAACTGTTCCTTAAACAGAGAAGCAGGACCAACAAATGTGGAGTATTTTGTTCTCTTAGGCACACATGAAAAGATGTTTTTCATACAGAATTCTTTTGGCAAGTTCCCTGTTCCTCAAGACAAGTACGCAACCTGATCTTTGAACTGCAAAGGAGTGAATCCAATGAGCCCAATTTGTCTCCAGATGGTATTTAGTTGAGAGCTATAAGGTACTTCCATAGGCTAGAATCTATATTTTGAAACCACAACGCAAACTAGCTGTTGCCTTACACTCAAAATAATTGTTGGTTGCTATAAATGTCTGATAGCATGAGATCATTTCCTCTACTACTGAGGTATTATGTTTGACATACAAACATCCACAGATGTGTTGAAGTGTAGGCACAGGATGCTGATGCAAGAGCCTGAGTGAAAGACTTGAGGATAGCGTTATTGCAAAAGTTAAGTGCATCTGAATTATTATGCATGGTGCCCATTTAAACCTATGCCTGGTTGGCATGTATGTCCTAGGGCAAGCATCCAATCAACTGGTAAATTGGCATCATGCTGTCCAAATAGATAGACTTAAGTCTTGGCAGCCAACAACCAGTGTATGTTCAATTGTGAATATGAAGGAAAATATCCCAGCCAGGAAAATCAAAAAAGCTGTTTATCCTCATTTTATGCTTGCAGCTAGATTTATGTTCAATTAAAAATAGCTTTCCTTGCTGCACAAGGTTTTATTTGGCCTGTTTGAATCATGAAAATGCTGAATAGGACTGCAGAGGGATTTTTAATGAAGTCTGCTTTAGCGCCTTTTTTAATTGTTTGGTGGAGTCTGACTCTACACATCCCTGTTTTCACACCTTATATACTACTGCAATAATATTTGCAGAAAATATGATTTGTGAGGTATATGAAAGCTAACAACGTGTTGGTTATTAATACAATTGCAAAATGCATGTGTTAATATTATATGCAAAGTTATTAATTTCCTCTGTATGATATCACTAGAACATGATTAAGACCAGACAGCCTAGTCTAGGTAAATGTGATAAATAGGTCTGTTTTAGACAAAGGAATATGGGTTTACTTCAATTTATATATTAGCAGTAAAGAAAGCCATCAAGCTAATCTGGCAAGGGTTATGCTGATCGGAACTCGAGAACAGAGAATTAACATGGCTCCTGCATCCCAGAGAGACGCAGGAGAGTGAATCTGCAGTAATCCTTCCTAGCTTGTAAGAAAAAAGCATCTCTTTAGGGATACGAAGGGAGAGAGACTCCATCTTTATCCTTCACTTTAGGAGACAAAGAAACCAAGTGATTTGATCTTGGATGGGTCATAGCTAGGCTGACCAGCAAAAGGCTGGAAAGAAGACTGAGGGAGAGAAACCATCTTGAACAAATGACTATCTTGCTAGATTAAGTTTTAAACGATTAGACGTATATTTTCCACTTTTATTTGCTTGTAACCTTTATCTCTTTTACTAGATACCAGTTAATCCATGCTCTGTAGTTAACTAACTTGTTTGGTTTTCATTATAAATCATCCGTGCTGTGTAAGTTCAGTAAAAAGTGTGTGCTACTAGAAAGCTGACAGGTTGAAGTGTTTTACTGTTTCTGTAAAGGCAGTGAACCTAACACTTCCTCTGTAAGGGTCCAGTGAGAAAGGCTGGATTTGGGGGAAATTTCAAGGCTGGAACGGTACTAAAGCTCAGCCTGCAAGAGGTAAGCAGGTTGGGCAAAGCCAGGGTGAGGCTTGTGGGCTCCTAGGGTCAGAGCTCTGGACCAAAGATGCAGAACCACTAGACACCCAGGGTTATTAGACAAACAGTAACCTAATCCCTTACTGGCCTGGGACCCCAAAAAATCTGAGTCCCCTTATATTGCAATGGCTAAAACAGTCTTTATTGCTTGACTGGCTTGGTAAGGTATCCAGCATTTCTGGAGGATTCTGCATGCTAACAGCATCCATGATACTTTATCAAAACATCACCCATAAAAAAAATAAATAAAAAAAACATATTGCTTCACTTTTTAACATTTAGTTACACTTCAAGTTGTGCAACTCCATAATGATAAAGGGGCTGAAAGTAATAGTATGAATGTGTGAAGATAACATGGCAGAAGTTGGTAAACATTAAACATCTCTTCACAAATGATGATACCTTTTGTTCTTGCTATAGGCATGACTACTGCAATGAGTAAGAGTTAAAGCTCCACCATGCAAGCAAACACTGTCCTCATCACAGCAGTCAAAAATTGCCAATGTTTTATTGTAAATTGCAAATGACTGCAGAGATGGGAATGGAATATCTGAGAATTAGATTATGGGGGGAACTATTAGTAAAATAGACAAAGCCTTTCGCTTCTTGAACTCTGGTTGGAATTGAGACAAGATTGAAAGTGCATAGGCAAACATCACCCCCACAGGAGCTAGCTGCTGGCCAATGTGAAAACATTTGGTGGTTGCACAACTGTCAACTAGGGCGGAGTAGGAAACAGTTTTGCTGTCCTGCAAGAATTTCAACAATATCAAAACAATTCCCACTCCTCTTTGGGATGAAACAAAGGACTTTAAAACATTTTCATGAAGAATGTGTGTGAGAGAGAGGTGGTGCCAGTGTTATGGCACTCACCCGAGATGGAGGAGATAAGGGAGAACTAGGGTTGAAATCATAGCTCTGCCTGATTCAGATAAGAGACTTAAACCCTGATCTCCCCCAACCCATATACCTGCCTCAACCATCAGGCTACTGGCTACTTTGGGGTAGGTCTCTCTCAGGATCTCCTGTTAGAGCTGTTCCACTTTGCATAAATAATTAAATATTCATCAAAATAGGGAGAGACTGACTATTGCCCAGTGGTTATGACACTGATCTGGAGTGGGGGAATCCCTCTGCTCTGGTAATTTAATTATACAAAATGGAATAGCTCCATCACAGGAAATTGAGAGCCACCCAGCACAGAGTATAGCCAATAGCCTTGTGGTTAGAGCATTCACTTGGCTTGTTGAAGACCTGGGCTCAAATCTTAACTCTGAAACAGGCAGAGTGGGGACTTGAATCTAATTATCAAATGTCTCCTGCAGCTTAGGTGTGTGCCATAACCAGTGGACTATTGACTATAATGAGGTGACCATCCTTCCCGTTCATTAACAGCAGAAATTTATTCTGGAACTAAGAAACCTTCCCAGCAAGTGTTTTGTCAAAAATCACACTTTTTGTGGGAAATGTTTTGGGTATATGAATCAGCATTTTCTGAGAACTGCCCCCCCCCAACCCAAAAAACCCAACCACAAAAACCCACTGTTTTGCCTAAACATTTCTGACCGACTGTACTGAAACTCTTGTGGATAGTCCTACCAGAGAGCCTAAGGCCTGAAGCTGTATACATTTGTACTACCGCTATTATAAGTTGCTGCAGATCATCATGATCCTAGGACATGACTGATGGATTTAGAAGGAAGTTGCATTATGTGATGCATATTTATACACATAAATCCTCAACACTGTTTAAAATGTATTCCAACAAATTCTTTGGGCTTATTTTTTGGTAGATTCAGAGTAGTAGGGTGAAATTCACTCCTTGAGAAAAGCACACCCAAGGCACATTATACCACATAAACCCCATGGGAAACATGGGCAGAGGCTGGAAGGCAGAACCTGATAAGGGAGAGTGTTAGAAGAAGGTGGAGGGTGGGGTAGTAGTTGTCTCTTTATGCTGATCCAAAGGGCTCGGAAACCCACACAAGAGCTCTCGGACTACTGGCTGGTGAAACATTAGTGCAGGAATTACACTGAAGCCCTATGGCTTGTTCTCCCTCCTTATAGTTCATTTTCCTCCACAAAGCCCTATTAATGGGCTCTGAAGGGAGATTAAGTAAATTTCATGTTTTAGATAGTGTGTTATGCTGTATATATATATTCTTTAACATATAGATGTGACAATATTGAATGAAACTATTATCAAGTATCAAAACTGAAGCTAGGAAGAGGCTCCATGAAGGATAGACACCAGCTACCCTGTAACAGCCTGCATGAGGTAAGGGACACCCCTGGACCCACTTGTTTCCCCCAGGTCTCACAATGGAACATTGAGATAGTAAGTGAGGAGCATTGTATTTGCAGATGTTTGTTTTGTTTGATCTGTACTCTCTTGTGCTTTACATGATAAGGATAAAAGAGCATAAAGATGTTAGACTGTACAAAGAGAGTGAGTGAGAGCGTGAGTGTATGTATTGACTGTGTCATGGCTAGTGTGCGCTCTTGAGAGAGTTACAGTGTAACCAGAAGGTTCGCACCTTTTGGGTGGACTCCTGGTCCTAAGGCAGAGGGCAGATGTGCTGAGGAGACTCATTTCTGAGAAGTTGCAACAGACTGAGAATCAGTATCCAGAAAATGTGCTAGAGGGACCAAGGAAGGAATGATGTTGCAGACTGCTGAGGTTTCAGACTGCTGTTTACCTTCTCCCAGGGGATTCACAGCACAGAGCTTGGATTCCCTTCACAGCAGTCCTAGTGGGTAGCCCAGGGGAGCACTCACTAGAATCCATTAAACTGTGACAAGTTTAGCGCAAAAATATCACCAAAGATGATGGTATCCATAATTTCTCTAGGTCAGCTACAATGTTAACATTTCTGAAAGTTACAGACTGTCTAAGAAGAACACATTGTACTAAAACACAGCTCCTCTTAGGTTTTGAAGGTCATCACTTGAAGATGTTACACAATCATCAAGACTGCAACATAGAATGAAGGGCAATTTCAATATTAAAATTAAAATGGAAAAGCTAAGTCTCAATGTTATGAGAGATCTGCTATAAAGACATGAAAATGTAAAAATAGGCTAAATGTTTTTCACTATCACCAACACTTAAAATACATATGTACTATATAATTCAAAATCAGGAAATATCTACAGGATAGTATCCAGATAATATATTCATAATTATAGCAGTACACATACTTTAAAAAAAAAAAGAGTATTCCTACTTTTCTGTGAATGCCTTCAGTTATATAGGAAGGACCCTTTACTTTCTTTGGTCAGCTTTTCTCCAGCTTTGTCCCTTTATCTGAGACTTTTTATAGCTCTTCTTTCATTTCCTTATAGGCCTTTCCTGGCAGGATCTAAGCTTCAACTTAGTGTGACAGCCACTGTCTCTGCCAACACAAGGAATTGAAGTGGGAACCCTCCAGAGCTAAAAGCACAAGCTGCTACAGCTTTAGCTAAAGAGATGTTCCAACATAGAACTGTAACAGATTTACATGACACACACACGGTTACATTATTCTTTTCAAAATGGGAGGTGACTTGTTAATTCAAAGCCAACATTGCTGTATTTCTGACCCAGTAATTATTACTATGTGTTGGTCACTCACTGTCTTCTAAAAAAGTAATTATAAAGAAACTCAGAGGCAGATATGTCACAATTTAAACTTTGAAAAGTTCAAAGTTGTTTATCTAGACAAAGAAAGGGATTAATTTCTGCTTTTAACAAACCATAGATTATAAATTACATGAAATAGTGTATACATTGTACCTAAACAACACTAATATGTATGTTAACTCAGCTACATGTTCCAGTTTGGTAATCAGATCTCCAAGTCAATTCCTCAATTCTCATTCCTCTCAACAGACACATATGTAATTCTTTAGATCTTAAGCTTAAATCAACATGAATAAATCATGTCCCATTCTTAGTTTAACATCATAGCTACTTCTGCTATGCCAGTTAAAGTCTAGCCAGCATGGATTTTACCATTACAACTGTTTATTTTTTTAACCTTGAAAATCATCCAGCAAATTTTGGTTACATTGATGCACAGGCATATTTTTCATCAATATTAATAAAAATTACATGTATACATTAACTTGGTCATTTTAAAGATGCTTTAAAAAGAACTAAGTCAATCAAAAACCAGTGGGAGAGCACTTCAATCTCCCCGAACACTTAATAACAGACTTAAATATAGCATGCTTCAACAAAAAACTTCAAAAACAGACTTCAATGAGAAACTTCAGAACTGGAATTAATTTGCAAACTTGACACCATCAAATTAGGCCTGAATAAAGACTGGGAGTGGCTGGGTAACTACAAAAAATGATTTTGCCTCTGTTGATACTCACACCTTCTTGTCAACTGTTGGGAATGGGCCACATCCACCCTATTTGAATTGGCTTTGTTAGCACTAACCCCCCACTTGGTAAGGCAACTCTCATCTTTTCATGTGCTGTATATTTATACCTGCCTACTTTTTTTCACTCCATGCATCTGATGAAGTGGGTTATAGCCCATGAAAGCTTATGCCCAAATAAATGTGTTAGTTTCTAAGGTGCCACAAGGACTCCTCGTTGTTTTTCCTGAGACGGACTAACATTGCTACCCCTCCAAAACCAGCGAAATACTAATATGCTAGAAAATTGAAATAGACAAGATTGGAGCTAATAGTGCTGAGCTAACATGTCAGAACATATAATTTATCTGAAAAATGTAGTCTTATTTTGCTCATGACTGCCCATGAATAGAATAGATTTTTTTTCAGATTTACAAATTAGAATTTTCTCAACAATTTTTTGGGAGGATTTTCTGTCACTGACTACACAGTGTTTGATACAAAGGGATTTCATGTGGGGGGTTTACTGTGAACACAGTGTTCAACCAGATTCTTTACTGATAGGAACCCATTCCCTGTCAAGCTCTCACACATAGATAAGTGCGATATTAAGATTTATGATATTTCTTAAATTATGTATTATCACTGCATTTGAAATACTACGACTAACACACTGTTAATAAAAATATTTGCAAACTATAAAATATACAAATTTGAGAAGGAACAGTCATTCAGAATTAGAAGATCATAAACCACAGTCAAGATTTAAATCTATAAACCCTGTTTTCTGTAACAGGCTAACCAGATGATATGTCATGAATATATATAAATGTTTGGAGTGAGAAACTAATCAGTCCCAAAA